>NW_026731656.1:0-22500 GCF_028476545.2 Physella acuta
TTGTACGATTGTTGAACTGTAAAATACGTTAGTGACTTTTATCAAGATGGTGCAGGGGGGCGCTTTTAGGCTAAATAAAATAGCAAAATTACACTGGATTCTGAGTATACAACCTTTAGCTCTCAGAAAGAAACGAATTGTACTGTGCATTGTATAATTGTGTAACATTTTTTAAAAAAGTTAGTTACGTTAAAAATCGCTCTACAAACTTTGTCCAAGATGGTTGTGATGAGTGTGTGTGGGGGGCGCTTTTTTCGCTAACAAAAAATCGCAAGTATTTGTACTGGATTGGTGAGTAGATAACTCTCTTAACACTTAGTAAAGAAACCAAGTGTATTAACGCGTAATGTACAATTTCATTAGCCAGTTTTGTTTTAAAAAAAGACGCGACTAGTTCTTTGTAAGATTCTTACGATTCTCTCAACTTCAACGTGAGAGATCAGATACTTTTGATTGATTGCATTACATCGTACCTGGATCACTGAACTATATTAAAGAGAACTAAATATCAAGGATTCTTGAATCCCTAAGCCACTAACCACCACTTTTTTCTATGCTCTTATTTCATTCTCCACTGTCTGTAATCTAGATCCAAGCCATACAGTAAAAGAGACCACATTTAGTTATAGATCCTGAATGAATTTTTTTGACAATGCATTTGAATTCTACATTTTCTTAGAGTGTTAAAACGCGTTTTAATTGCTGCTGATTATAATCAGAACGTCATGGGCTATCATTAAATTGATTGTTACTGCTTCTTCAATCAATACAATTAGTTCTACATTTGTTGTTGACGTTGTGCGAGAAGTGTTTCTTCCAGACTTTTTTCTCCGGGGGGGGGGGCACTTGAAATTTTCGAGGGGGGGGGGGGCCGGACACTGTTAAACGTATATATATTCTATATATAAATTATATAAATTTCATTTCGTTCGAGCGGTAAAAAATTTTCGGGGGGCTTCGCCCCCCCCCCCCCCCCCCCGAAGAGATTGCCTGGAAGAAACTCTGTGTGCGAGAAGGCAGGGCAAATCTGCGAAATCCAAGACTACGAGCTGTTAACATCCGTTGGATTCCAGTTTGTTTTCTCTAGCTTGTTTTGTCATACCATCAACCAATCAACGAAATACCCATGTCGTATTCCAATGTGAACAATAAATATTTCTGATAACTTCTTCTTGTATGTCACTTGTGTGTCCTTACTCTAACAAACTTCGAATCCAACTATGTACCATATCACAACAGAGATCGTTCCAAAACTAGAACATAAAAGGCTGGTCTAAACATATTAGCGTTAGCTACAAACTACCCTCTAACACAGATCAGGCTTATTTTTTTTTTACTGACATTACTAATCTTTCGCAAAAAAAAATTAAACGCATCTTAATGGGAATTAAATTGTCGTAAAGTTTTAAGGAATGAAAATCATACAATGTAATTATTTAAACCTTGTCCGGACTGTAGCATACACGCTTACACACACGCTTACACACACAAATACACTCTTACCCACACACAAGCTTATATATAAACACACTATCACACACATAATTATACACACACACACACAAGTATATATATATATATATATATATATATATATATATATATATATATATATATATATATATATATATATATATATACTAGCTGCATCCCGTGCTCCGCCACGGTAAATCTTTTTTAAATGTACCAACTTTGGAACAGAACAAAACAAACAAAATCATAACACAAACAAAACACAACCACAACACAACACAACAAAACAAACAAAAACATAACACAAACACAAATCAAAACACAATCACAACACAACCACAACCACAACACAACCACAACGACAACACAACCACAAACACAACCACAACACAACCACAAACACAACCACAACACAACCACAACATAACCACAACACAACACAACCACAACACAAACCACAACACAACACAACCACAACACAACCACAATACAACCACAACACAACCACAACACAACCACAACACAACCACAACACAACCACAACACAACCACAACACAACCACAACACAACCACAACACAACACAACCACAACACAACCACAACAATAGAATCACCAACGAACAACACGCTTTTCTTAGGCATCCGCGCCCAGAGAGAGCCTTTCCAGCATTCTCTATACTATAATTCTAAATTTTCACCATCTGTTAACACCGAAAAACAAAAACAAAAAAAATAGTGATTTTGAGAGATCTTAGTCTAATTAGAAAATAATGTAAATAATCTTAACATTTTTTCTATTTTACTTAACATATAATAATCAATGTGGAAGTAATAAAAAAAATTAACTTAATTTATTGAGAGTGAGTTGAATATTTAAAAAAAAACATTTTCCCATACGTCCGCGCTCAGAGAGAGCCTTTCCATTATTCTCAAAAAGTCTAATTTCACCATCTGTTTTCATAACACCGAAAAACAAAAGCAAAAAGATAGTGATTTTAGAGAAATCATAGACTCAGTAGCGTACGCAAGGGGGGAGCAGGGGGAGCGGCCGCTCCCCCTCTGGCCATTTTCAGCAAAGTGGCGCCTTTTTGGAAACTTTTTAAACTCAAAGTTTTAAACAATGATATTTGTTAAAAAAATATTTTTGGTCGGCACATCTATGTAAATCAAAAGATTTCTTTTCATGCAGCAATTAAAGCATTATAGTACTAGTCTAGTAGTTTCTACGTTTACAACACGTATTAACAGCTGCATCAGTTTGCCATTCTAAAAATAACCATTACGATGCATTGCAATGTTTAAAAAAACCTCTACGGGTAGTACCACTTGGCCAGATGGGTTTTAAGTTTAAGGCTTACGAATAATTGAATTAGAAAATGTTATACATAAAACTTCACACATAATTACTTTATATATACAGTTTGAATCGTGTGATTAATTTTAAAAAATGCAATACAGAAACAAATACTACTGATGTGGCACCTCTATTTAAATTTACTTATGAGCAAACTGCGTAGTGGTGGGGAAATTTTGATTACGATTACAAATTATATGAAACAGTTACAACCCCCCTCCCCCATGGACCCCTCTGTAAAAAAAAAAAATATTGTCATAATACCACTGCTACTTATTTAAATCTATTTCTGTAATATATATTTGTGTAATATATATTTGTGTAATATATATTTGTGTAATATATATGTATGTTTAGAACAGTCATCTTAAAACTGACGCTATGTTCACTCTGAGTTGGTTATCTCCTTCCCCCCCCCCCACACCTCACCACCACAATTGTGTAGAGCGACATTAATGTCACACCTAGGTATACACTGGGTTGGATAATTGACCTAAAGTGACCGGACAGTAAAAAGGTGTGTGAGCAATACGGAGATCTAACCCTACCTATCACAATGTTAAAAATGATCATTAAAGAACACAAAGAAGCAGTAGTTAATTTTTAAAAAAAAAACAAATGATCTGAACTAAAAGAACGATAATCAGTTAAATGCAAGCTGTTATTCAGAATGCAGTTCTATTTTATCAAAATGCGTGGTTTTATACCACACTGATTTTAAAAACTTTCATTATGCTGTGATTACTTTAGCATTTATGATGACGATATATTAAATTCTGATTATAGACGAAAACATTTTGTAAACACGAATAGTGTTAAACAATTTCATTATATTCTAAAGTAATTATTTATCTGTTTTGACATTTATAATTAAATGTGTAGATATGTACATATTTATATTAAGAGAGTGATTACTTCCCCTATTTCACTTGTCTTAAATAATTTCCCTGGAATTATTATGTAAGAACTTTTTTTTACAAGAATTACAAAACAGATTGTGTTACGTTCGTTGTTTTTGGTTGTAGTGTGTATATTTTTTTTTGTCTAGATTAATACAATTTTTGTTTTGTCGGCCTACATTGTGTGTTTTTTTTCTTATTTCTTCAGAGTGCTACTTTCAACTTATCATAGGGAAGTAATGACATACAGCTAGTAATGACATACTAGTAATTATATATATATATATATATATATATATATATATATATATATATATTTATATATATATATATATATATATATATATATATATATATATATATATATATATTATACGCGTATATAGAAGGTGTTAAAAATTCGTCGCCTTTTTTTTTGCTCTTTTCGCTCCCCCTACATTGAAAACCTGGATACGCCTCTGCATAGACTAATTAGAAAAAAAAAATAAATAATATAAATAATCTTAACATTTTTCTCTTTTAATTATGAACATTAACATATACTAATCAATGCGGTAGTAATACAAAAAAGATTAACTTAAATTATTGTTGAGATAAATATATTTTCAAATTACCTCCCTTGAAAAAAATTACCACAAAAAAAAGTTGAATTAATTAGTTTTTTTCGACCTACTTTTATGGAAATGTATCCATTTTTTCTAGGAATATAAACTAAAATGATATTTGACATTGATCTTTTTAATATGTTTTAGCAATGTGCGAATATTTAATATTTTCATAACGTTATGCAAAAAAGTAAACACAGTGTCATTTATAAAATAGCTCTATGCCGCTATATAAACAAACCCTACTCTAACTCTTATAATAAGACACTGCGGTGCACTGAAAAGCACAGCATGGTGCGTAGTTTAATTTTATAGTCCCAAAATCTATAGCGATGACGGACGGACGGACGGAAGGAAGGACAAGCACAGCCCGCTTATATTATATATATATATATATATATATATATATATATATATATATATATATATATATATATATATATATATATATATATATGTGTGTATATATATATAAGCGGGGGGGGGGGCGCCAAATTGAAAGTTCGCCCCGGGCGCCGGGAAGGGTCGCTACGCCTCTGGGTAATTGATCAGTTACCATTCTCGTACCTCCGCCGGTAAAAACGTGTGTTCAATCTATACATACCTTCTCTGGTGCATGACCGCGGTGTAGAAAAAAAAAACCCACCTCGCCAGATAAGCGTATTGTTAATACACTTAATATTGATACATTCGCTCGCCGACTCCCTAGAGGGCGAGTGTCGGGTGCGAATATTTTAACTTAACACAAAATTAGCACGGTTGTAGAGTAATATATTTGTCGTGTCTATATCTGTTTAGTGCTTAGTACTTCGGTGTCGAGGCTATCAGTTAAGTAGGTCAAGGGCATGCATTCAGCTCAAGTCCAAGGCGAAGAATATTAAGTCTGTGTTTAATCTAAAGAGGGGTTTAATAAGGTCGCGAGAAAAAAAAAAAACTTGATCCTACACGCGGCTGTAATAACTACAAAAATAAAAATGTTATCAGTAAAAGGTGGCGTTAGGCTGGCACTGAAAACCTGGTCTTCTTGTGAAGGCGTGGATGGAATATTTCTAAACCTGCCACCTGAAAGATGGGTGTTGTTCCATCTTACCCCCCCCCCCCCCTTCCTCAACCCCCGCACCTAGCTTATATCAGATCAGATCGGCGTCTACTCCATGTACCGCGGTGCCGCCATTCAACACCCTGATTGTAGATCTCGCCAAAAACAACGAGAATCAGAAACTCGACCGGTAAACAAGGCTAGGATAAAAACAACCGGCTAACTTTAAAAGTAAAACTTTATAGCCGGCTTTAAACCCGGGTAATGAAAGAAGAGATGTAAAAACATTCAAAACCTCTGAAATAGAAAGGTAGAAATTGTAACCGTCGAATACAATAGTTTAAAATAATATCCAACCTATTCTAGTAAAGATAATAATCTAACTTGAAATCTTGTAGAGAAACAAAAAAAAAAAACAACAACTCATCGCTAATACTAAAAGTTAAATTGTCCCGGTCTTAATGTTTAACCTGGGTGCATTTTTAAACACGAGTATAAATCCTAAAACAAAAAATAATAAACGATTGCTTATTATTTACCATACTACAAAATAAATACAGCTCTGAAAATAAATAAAACAAAACTCACAATTAAAATGTAAATTTTTACCGTAACGCTAAAAATAGCTTTGTTTCTGTCAACATCAAATTTAAACCTTATAAACAATCAAATTTGGACAACGCATTTTCAACTACACAAATCTCTTATGAACTTTTAAATATAACATCTTTAACGAAACAAACTTTCATCAACAATTAGAAATAGTTTATTTAAACGAAACAATATAAATATCCACCTCTACATATCTCTGTTTAAATCCAGAAGAAAAAAAAGGACACACACTTTTGAAAAACAAGTTGCCGGAGTGAATGTAAGGAAACAAGTGAGCACTTGTGGCTGTTGTAGCCCTAGTCCCACGCGTGACTCACTGCTATTTTTGGCACTCAAGACGCACGTGAAGCTCATAACATCCGGAATAAAAGCTGCCGTGTTTTGAGCGAACCCAGAGAACCCGTTAACTGCTCATTTCAGCACGTGTTGTTACCCCCTAACGAGGGCAAGCTATTTTTGGCCTACTTTATTCAGAGAGGTCAAGACGGCTGCGATTGGTGTCATGGATGCAAAAAATACTCGGCTAGATTTAAAGCGCAGGTTCTTGAATTAAACCATATCTACCAACAGATAGGTCTACTTTTTATTTCCGTCATCAGCATCTTTTCATGTTCGTGCCCAGAGGTGATCTATTTCAATGATCTCGGAGCACACGAGAATAGTCTGGTCAGCACCATGCCCAGCCGCCTTTGTTTACCTAACCTGAGTTAGGTTTCAAGGCAGAGATAGGTGGGCTGAATTAAACAACACATGCGCCCTCCAATGGAGATAATGAGAGAAAACCCAATAATGTCATTGAAGACAACCCATTAATGCAAGTGGAGATAACCCAATACTGCAAGTGGAGACAACCTAATACTTTAAAACGAGACAACCCAATAATGTCACTGTGGATGACCACTTACAGCTCCAGAATATCCCGTAGGCTTACATTTTATTTACAAGTAGATCAAGTAGACCATAAATAAGAGTTAAGTCAAGCCAAAAACAGAAGAAATTCAAAGCACGTCAATTAAAAATTAGGAAACGAGAATTTGAATTGTCTCTATTGTTTATTTTCAATTCTCTCTGTCGATAAAGATTAAAGATATTAAATGAAATTTAAAGAGCTTACAATATGTTTCCTTTTTTATGTTATTTTTAAAAATTCAATAACTAAACATAATGTTTTCTAAATTGAGTTAGCAAAGCAAATACTCGAAATAAAAATTAACAATTTATAATTTTCAGGACTTAAAGGCGAATATAAATCTAAATATATATATATATATATATATATAAATCTATATATATAAATCTTAGACTCACGGCTAAGGGGATTAACCGTCGGTAACAATAAACAAGGATTACTTCCCCTACTTGTCAATAATCGGGTTTAAGGTAAGCTTTTTCGGCATACAACTCAAGATGGATTCAGAATCTATCGAACTCAAAACAGGTAAGTGTATGGCCTCGCTACAATGGTATTTGGAAAGCGTATCGATACTGTATTATCGTGTTCATAATGTAGTATAAAGATTAGTCAATAACCGCATACGGAGGGATTAGTGTATCTTAAAAAAATATCGATACTAGTCAAGTTGAGAAGTTGGATGCCCACCTGATGGGGATAGATGGTCTGATAGAAATAACAACGGTCTTAAAGACCTACGGTGACCTACAACCAGCAGATGTGACGTACAATGTGAAAAGATGACCTACAACTTGAAGACATGACCTATATCCTGAACCTTGAACTAGGGCATAAAGCTATGACCTACAACCTCAAGCTAAGACCTACAACCTCAATCTAAGACTAACAACCTCAAGATATGACCTACAACCTCAATCTATGACCTACAACCTCAATCTATGACCTACAACCTCAAGCTATGACCTACAACCTTAAGCTATGACCTACAACCTCAAAATATGACCTGACCTACAACCTTAAGATGACCTACAACGTCAAGCCGTGACCTATAACGTCAGCTATGACCTACAACCTCAAGCTATGACCTACAACTCTAAGCTTGAAGATGTGACCTTCAGCTTGAAACTGTATACAGCAGCCCACTAAAGTTTCAAACTGGAAGGCCGCCATAATACTAAGTACCAAAACAAAGAAGTCATTGTACCAATACAAAGTATATATTCCACTACTCACCACCACAAAGCATATTCTCCACTACTTCCGTTCTTCAAACATGAAGTAGACTACGACCCTCAATCCCTGAGCTCAAATTAACCAATCTTCAACTCAACAACCAACAGCTCTTGCCCACTCTCTCCTATTTATAGATTTAAACTATTACATGTGAAATCAAAACCCAACGACAACCCTCTACGCAATAGTCATTAAAATAAATTACCCAACTAATTATTTTTCCCATTTTCTTCACCACCGCTCCCCTCCCACCCCTCTCCCACCCCCGTGTATTGATCAAACCAAATTCTAGGGATCGACTGTCTGGAAAATCTTGCCAGATTTTTTTCAGCGCAATACCACGTGACTCGAATAAGGTGCAGAAACCCAATAATTGAGCGCAATCCCAGCACCCCCCCCCCCCACCAAATGCACTTTTGCTGTTGCTAACTAATTAACATAACTGTATTACTTGTGACATGCGAAGTTCCTTAATTGTTCGTTACAGCACATCAGATTAATGGAAAAAAATCGTAAGTTAATGAAAGAGGTAAGCGACCCGTTTAAGCCGTCACTAAATATCTTACGAATGTTCTGTCTTACGAATGTTCTGTTTTACTAATGTTCTGTCTAAATATATCGCTAAATGCAGGTCTCAATACAGAAGAAGATTCACGTCTAGCGTACATTTAATTTTAATGGTAAGAAATATCCGCGCTGTTTTTTACTTGCATAAAAAATCACAACAAAAATGATGTCAAAAACGTTTTTTAATGATGGTAATTATCCGAAAAAAAAAGTTGCTGAATTTTCCGCTAAATTGATGAGAGAATCTCCAGCAAAAATGCGATGTATGTAGACTCAGGCCAAGAGTGTTTTTTTTTTTTATCAAACAGCTCCAAAACTTATTTACGACGGAGTCTTAAGTGGGAAATATGTCGTTTATATGTTCTGCTGTGGTTTTAATAATTCAAGTGGTTGAGTGTTTCTGATATTGTGGTTTTTTGTTAAATGGGTTATATTGTCTTCATTGTTGGTGTTTTTTATTTACAAGAAACCTGGTTCATGCATGCGCTCACTCAGCTAAAATGCGTACCTAACACGATTTTTGGATAAGTAGAGGATAAAGTGATATAATGAGGTATAAATTAGTCAGATAAAAGCCGGTGATAAATGTAATTTGGCGTGCGGCGTCAATTCGGCCAATGACGAAACGGCCCCGTCAAAACGACCCCGACAAAACGACCCCGTCAAAACGACCCCGTCAAATCGGCCCCGTCAAAAGGGCCAGCGACATATGGACTCCGTCATATAGGCTCCCGACAAATAGGCTCCCGTCATTTAGGCTACCGACAAATAGGCTCCCGTTATATAGGCTCCCGACAAAAGGGCTCCAGTCAATAAGGCTCCTGACAAATAGGCTCCCGTCATTTTGGCTCCCGACATATAGTCTCCCGTCATTTAGTTTTTTCCACAAAACGGCCCCCGTCATTACGACTCCCGACAAATAGGCTCCCGCCATTTAGTTTCTCCACAAAACGGCCCCCGTCATTACGACTCCCGACAAATAGGCTAGCGTCATTTTGGCTCCCGACAAAAAGGCTCCTGTCAATTTGGCTCCAGACAAAAGGACCACTGAAACAGTGGCGTAGCTACCGTAAAGCTAGCGTAAGCAAGGCATGGGGGCCCAAGGCACATAGGGGCCCTTTTCCCTCATAAAAAATTAAAACTTTTACAATGGAATTTTAATATTTGTTACCTATAAATAATTTTAAAAAAGAAAAAGGTTAAAAGTTCCAAAAAGCCCCCCCCCCCCCACCGTTTCGGCAGTGGGATTCAGTGTTTGTGGGTCAAACAGAGCCCAATCGTTATAATAACACTACAGGCTATATCACTTTGTCGTGCAAGACATTGAGAGAATCAGCCTATAAATAAACTTTTTAGCAGTAGTAGGCAAGCATAATAATATAGTATAATTACAAAATCAGGACATATAAAATACAAAATGTTGCCTTCAGAATATTTATATATTAAAAAATATCCATCGTAATTAGAAGTTGATCTCTTCGTTTAACTCCTCTGTAGCCTAACGCAGAGGCGTAGCAAAGGCGAGGCGGGGGTGCGGACCGCAACGGGTGACACCATTTAGGGGGGGGGGGGGGTGACACCAAAGGCAAAAAATTGTAAAATTTATAGAATGAAATGCCATTTTCCAGATCCATTAGTTAAAGTTAAATAGTCTTCTAAGTACAAATCGAAAATTATATCAAGAGGGGGGGGGGGGGGGGTGTGACACCACGACGTAAACGTAAACTATAAAGAAAACAATGCTACATCCAACTGTATTATAAACAGACTGCAGATAAACATCGTTACTATTAAGTCAGCAGTGATTAAAGCTTAAACACGTACGTGTATCAGTGTGTGGCATATATATATAAATTTTTGGCCTATGTAGGCCGACACACACACACACACACATATATATATATATATATATATATATATATATATATATATATATATATATATATATATATATATATATATATATATATATATATATATATATATATATATATATATATATATATATATATATATATATATATATATATATATATATATACTTTGTTTCCTGGGAGGGGGTGACAATACGAAGTGCCGCACCGGGTGAGACCCGACCTAGCGACGCCACTGGCCTAACGGCTGACGAAGGGGCCCACTGATAATTTTTGCATAGGGGCCCAAAAATCCTAGCTACGCCACTGCACTGACAATACCGTTTCTGTAGAGACTAAGTCTCCCGGCAAAGCGGTCTCATTGAATATGACACTTGCCAGTGGGACCCCTTCATCAATATTCTTTAGAGTTAGCTTATCCAACACTCTTATGTAATACAACGTATGCATCTCTTGTTCGGCAGGCCTTATTTTTATATTAGTTTATCTATTATAAAATAGTATGTTTTAATTTAAGGGTCATCTATCTATGACATCCATAATTGAGTCGATTATAGGCTGTTCCAACTCATTGTGTGGGGAGAAGGGTCCACGCTGTACCTTCCTAACTGCAATATGCTTGTACAGGGGCGTAGCGAGGGGAGGGGGAGGGGTGCGGACCGCACCGGGTGACACCATTTAGGGGGTGACACAAAGGCAAAAAATAGCAAAATATATATAGAGAAAAAGTTGCAAATCGAAAGTTTGGGGGGGGGGGGGGGGGTGCAAATCGAAAACTTGAAAGTTTGTCCCCGGGAAGGGTCGCAACGCCTCGGGGGGGGGGGGGGGGGGTGACACCATTAAGTGCCGCACCGGGTGACACCCGACCTCGCTACGCCAATGTGCTTGTAGGTTATCAAAACAAAATGCTGTTATCATGTTAACATCATGTATATCATACATTTACACTTCTGTGCTCGCTTTTAAGCAACACATCTTTTCTGTTGTAAATTAAACATTATCAAAACTTTAGAATTGGTGGAATTTAGCTGTTAAGGGCTCGATTTGTTTGTGAATTAATGTTGGTTCATGAAAAAATAATTTCATTCGGGCATTAAAAAGAAGTTATGGTGGTATTGGAGGTAGGACACAATGGTTACTTTTATGCCAATAGTGGTCATATCATTCATTTTTCTGGAGCCAATATGTCGGGAGACATTTTGTCAAAAGCCAATATGTCGGGAGCCCAATTGCCGGGAGCCAATATGTCGGGAGCCCATTTGTCGGTAGCCAAAATGTCGTGAGCCCATTTGCCGGGAGCCCATTTGTCTTGAGCCCTTATGTCAGGAGCCAATATGTCGGGAGCCGCTTTGTCGGGAGCCAATATGTCCTGAGCCTATTTGTCAGGGGTTAATATGTCGGGAGTCCATTTGTCGGGAGCCTAAATGTCGGGAGCCCATTTGTCGGGAGCCTATATGTCGCAAGTCAATATGACGGGAGCCCATTTGACGGGAGCCAATAAGTCGGGGCCCTTTTGACGGGGCTATTTTGACGGGGTCGGTTTGTCGGGAGTCGATTTGACGGGGTCGTATTAACGGGGCCGTTTTGACGGGGCCGATTTGTCCCGGGCCGTTTTGACAGGGCACCGTAATTTGGGTACTCGTTAAAACTGAGTCTATAAAGCACGAAAAAAACGTCTCAAATTTCAATATATTATTTTATGAAAACCATCCGCAGAATAGAATTGATAGAGTTCATAGATGTGATACACATAATATAGTCACCACACACAGGAGAGAAACCACACACCACACATCACATAGATATCACACCTTTATACTCCAAGAAATTTAAAATCATTTAAACAAAAATAAATGATTCTAAACTACCGAAACTCACACACCAAAATCTCACCTTTTCAAAACAACATAAATTACACTTACCCCGAATACCTAGCAAATAGTCGCGCTTAACTTCAAATCAGAAGTAAACGAAGTTTTTTTTAACAAAACTCGCTCGTATCTCTACATCGCCAACATAACGAATGCGAAAAAAAACCAGATCGTTCTTCAGGTAAAGAAACCAGCAATGACGTCAGTGATTTAGATAGCCTCTGGCAACAGATATCTCCCAGAGAAAGGGATGGTTGCAGCAGTCTTGGAGGTATTCGATTCACTTTTCTTACCTGTGGCTGAATAGATTCATTAGGTCAGGTGGTACTAACGAACGGTCGAATAGGTCAAGGATTTATAGACCGTCTGGTGATGGACCGTCAGAAGCAAAGGTCAATTTAGACGGTCCGATAAATATTGTGGTTGGTCAAGTTGAAAGCTGTGTTAAGTGACCAGCATAACGCAGTGTTATGTTGTATGTATAAGTCGCTATGATAAGTAACTAGCATAACGCAGTGTTATGTTGTATGTATAAGTCGCTATGATAAGTAACTAGCATAACGCAGCGTTATGTTGTATGTATAAGTCGCTATGATAAGTAACCAGCATAACGCAGTGTTATGTTGTATGTATAAGTCGCTGTTATACGTCACTATTTACACGTCGCTATGTATACGTCGTTATGATAAGTAACCAGCAAAACGCAGCGTTATACCGTATGCATGAGTCGCTGTGATAAGTCACTATTTATACGTCGCTATGTATACGTCGCTATTGCAATGTGTATAATAAGTCGCTGTTAATGTCCTGAATTAAATTGTATTTCATTACCATGTGTAGGCCTATATAAGGCCTATATAAGTACTTAGCTGTTTGCAAGAGGTAGATGTAAAATGTTATAAATATTCAAGTCAAGTTGAGCTTTTACTAAGGTAGATCAATGCATAATGGAAAGAAATTTTTGAGTTTTTTTACTGAAGTACTTAGCTGTATACTAAAGTAAAACTACTAAAACTTAGTGTGGGTACCATAGTGGAGTAAAGTACTTTAGTTATTTACAGGGTGTAGATCAATGTTAAATGTACTAAATCTTTGTGTGTACTACAGTGATGTAAAGTCCTTGTCCCCTATACGACGGACAACACCTTAACAAATCTCTGCTAAAATGAATCAGAAACTTTGAGCAGTGATCTCATCCGTGCAGTGGCTCCCATTATGGGAGGAGAAATATAGTTTTGTACTGGGAAAACTGCCATCCTTCTACCTCATCTCGCTGATTTATGAGAGGTAATAATTCTGTCGTCGCGATTCTGTCTGTCTGCGAATCTGAAGTGTCTTATCAGACATTTGCTTGGTTGGTTATCTATGTGGGATGGTCTCAAGTCTGGGAAGAAATTCGGTTTTTAGCTTTTCAAAACAAAGTCGAAAGTCTAGAATCTTGTTCTGTTTTCATAGTACGGACTTCAAACTTCCGAGAAACGTTTAGAAACGTATACAAAATGCACTTTTATACTAAGATACTTTGCATTGGAATTTGTTGGAATGATACGAGTTACATATATGATAAAAATAAAGATCTAATAACGAACCGGACAACTTAAGTATATTAAGCAGCTTAATAAAGTAAAGCACAATTACTAAAATTCTAAAGCATAAGAAGCATAATACTAAAGTAGAAGCATAGTAGTCCAAACTGTGGATACAAAGTATCTTGCTACCGATTCTAGAAACATAAAGCAGACGAACATTTGATTCTAGCAAAAATATTTAGCTGGGCCTTGTAAAAGAAGGACTTCCCTGAGTCCACCCAGCTCTGATGGGTACCCGACTTAGGTTGGGGAAATAAAGTCAGCTGGGTATACTGTTGACCCGTGTATGCCAAGGTCAGTGAAATAGGTACTCTATATCTGCACCATGTGTCTTGGGCAACAACGGGAAAAGATGAGAATGCAGTTAGATACGTCAACTTTAGAACGTTTTCCAGCTAATTTAGGAAGACGTTACAAGTATACCCAGAATACCATCTGTGTTGAGGACTTATGTTCTTTTATGCTTTAACTCATGCCAACTACCGCTTATTAGAAAATGTCTAAATTAAGATGGACATTACTATAGCTAGCCTTTATATTAGATAAAGAAAACAACAACAAAAGAGCTTTAAATGTTGGGTTGTCTAATTGAAATTGGCGTTTACGATCTTTAAAAGGGGGTTACAGGTTCGAGAGAAGAAATAACAAGATTGGCTAACAGACAGACAGAGAGATGGACATTTATAGGAACATTTATAGACAGCAAGACCAATGGCGTAGCCAGGAATCGGTCATGGGAGGGGTACACACATTTTTCCATATGTATACAATCCTATATATATATATATATATATATATATATATATATATATATATATATATATATATATATATATATATATATATATATATATATAGGGGTCCATGGGAGGGGTTATAACCCCCCCCCCTAACTCCCTTTGCCTACGCCACTGAACATGAAAGACTGGCAGACGTATGGTGGAGAACAGAAATAACGGACGGTATGACAAACACGGAGACTGACAGAACCACAGAAAGACGGTTAAACTGATTATTGTCGAAATGACAGAAACGGCATCTTTGCTATCAGCTAAAGCTTACACAAGAACAGCTAGTGTTGAAGGTATCTCATCAGTCAACAGGTACACGAATTCATGTATCAACGCCATCAAAAGCTAAGGAATAATTCTTAGCATTGTTAACGATTCGTGAGAAAAAAAAAGAAAATTCAAGCAAAAATGTATCCCAAGTATTAGCACATGTGCTAACAAATGCACACTAGTTTCCATATGTCTTTCCGTAATGTAATGTGCGTGCATGCTTCTGTGTGTGTGTATGTGAACGCGTATGTGTGCGTGCATGCTTCTGTGTGTGTGTGTGTGCGTGTGTGTGCGTGTATGTGCGTGCATGCTTCTGTATGTGTGTGTGAGCGTGTGTGTGTGTGTGCGTGAATGCTTATGTGTGTGTGCGCGTGTGTAAAAAGCCAGATTTACATCCTCGCACTTGAACCTTGACCTTGACCCAGTATCGATACGCCGTTGACGTCACGAGTCTGAGAGAGAAGCAATTTCTGACAAGCGGTACATCTCGTCTGCTCAAAGTTATCGTTTCATAGCCGGAAGTGGAGGAGGGGCGGGAGGGGGGGGGGGCTGAGATCTGGTTTGTGTTAGGCTCAGACGTGTTTGCAGAGAATAGCAAGGACAGATTCCACAGTGGGGGGTGGGGGTGAGGGTAGGGGGTGGGGGTGGGGGTGGGGTGTTATGTAAGTCCAGAAATAACTTTTCATAGATTATACTTGTACATAAATCAAAGTTATCAAGTAGACCAGTTTCGGGACAGAACTGACATTACGTTTTAAGAAACAGCATATTCGGACAGTAATGGCTTAAGTTAATTAAAAGCTAGAATCTTAACCCGGCTCTCTACTATTAAGAGATTTCCAATCCAATTAGTTGGTCGGCACAAACGGACACGTTAGAGTTTGATTGCTCCAGGGACCGTCGTGTCTCCAAGGGCGAGCTCATTCCACGACCTTTACCTTTGTTACATTAGTTCCCTGTTTTCTAGTCACGGTCTGGAGATGCTTTGCTTTATGTAACACACACGTGCACTCGCGCTTGCACACACACACACACACACACACGCTCGACCGAACACCCACATATACTCAAACAAACACTATAACCCCACACGCAAAGCACACTCATGCACACGCACTAATACTCTCATACACACGCTCACCCCCACACACCACTCACACATATACACTCACACACGCACGCACACAAACACGTGCACATTTTAATACAGAATTCATCCTCCTCCCCCACAAATGTTCTAGCCCATCATCCTTCCCCATCCACCCGCATCCAATCCACCCACGTCTACCCACGTCCACCCACATCCACCCATATACACCAACATCCACCCGCATCCAATCCACCCACATCCACCCTCATCCACCCATATACACCAACATCCACCCGCATCCAATCCACCCACATCCACCCACATCCACCCATATACACCAACATCCACCCGCATCCAATCCACCCACATCCACCCACATCCACCCATATACACCAACATCCACCCGCATCCAATCCACCCACATCCACCCTCATCCACCCATATACACCAACATCCACCCGCATCCAATCCACCCACATCCACCCACATCCACCCATATACACCAACATCCACCCGCATCCAATCCACCAACGTCCACCCACATCCACCCATATACACCTACATCCACCCGCATCCAATCCACCAACGTCCACCCACATCCACCCATATACACCTACATCCACCCGCATCCAATCCACCAACATCCACCCGCATCCAATCCACCAACATCCACCCGCGTCCAATCCACCAACATCCACCCGCATCCAATCCAACCACATCCACCCGCATCAAATCCACCCACATCCACCCACATCCACCCATATACACCAACATCCACCCGCATCCAATCCACCCACATCCACCCGCATCAAATCCACCCACATCCACCCACATCCAATCCACCCACATCCACCCCCATCCACCCACATCCAATCCACCCACATCCACCCCCATCCACCCGGATCCACCCACATCATCTCTTCCTCTGAATATTACCTCATTCCATCTCTCCTCAAAAGGCATGAACAACACCCCAGGTTTTTTTTTCAAACCAAAGCCAAGACATTCAATGTCGAGGTTTAGGTAACTATCACGACACTGAGTACATGAGCTAATCAACCCACTACAACATCAACCGCTGCCCGCATGAGCTAATCAACCCACTACAGCATTAACCACTGCCTACATGAGCTAATCAACCCACTACAACATCAACCGCTGCCTGCATGAGCTAATCAACCCACTACAACATCAACCACTGCCTACATGAGCTAATCAACCCACTACAGCATTAACCACTGCCTACATGAGCTAATCAACCCACTACAACATCAACCACTGCCTACATGAGCTAATCAACCCACTACAACATCAACCACTGCCTACATGAGCTAATCAACCCACTACAACATCAACCACTGCCCTCATCTAACCGACAAAGGTAAAAACAAATATAAAAAAAAACACATCAAAGACACGGAGCTGGGGTGTTTTGAAAACCCCAAGCAAATGTAAAAAAAAAAGTTATAAACAAGGAAACCCAGCTTGCATGAAAAAAAAAACGCAATGCAGATAAAGCTAGTGAAATAAATATTTATCCGTCGTAAAAAATTTTTTTCCCCAAGATCGCAGTGACGCAAAAAAAAGGGAAGACAAAACAGCTGAGCTTTGTAAAGTGTTTGTCTAGAAGGATCGACCGCCGGATGACGTCACACCCGCACATGACGTCACGCGCGGGTCAGGTCAGTAATTCGATTTGGCTGTTTGCACACAAACAGATGTAGGAGGCGCTGGAAGACGGGTGACCTTGGGTGAGTTTTTTTTATTTTATTTTTCCCGACGTTTCTGTTGACGTGGTCGTCTGCCAGCGATGAAAACGCTCGGGCCGTGAAAGTTTGATTGTGGGTTGTGATTTATGCTGAGCGATCGTCGGAAAACTCGTTTCGAAATGCATTAAGCGCCTTGTTGTGTTTTTGTGTTATGTGTCGATATGGTGATCTGGTTGCAGCGAACATATTTGTATGCGTAGAAAACATCGTGATGACAATATTACACGTTATGTGGAGCAAATATATTTGTATGTAGAAAACATCATGATGTTGTAGTTGACAGTATTACACGATATGTGCAGCGAACATTTTTTAGGCGTAGAAAACATCACGATGTTGCAGTTTGTCAATATTAAACGTTATGTGGAGCAAATATATTTTTATGTAGAAAACATCACGATGTTGTAATTGACAATATGATATCGCAGTCATTAGCTTTATGTATGTAGCAGCCTACTTTCTATCGTACCCGACATACAACATTATGTACACATAATACAGCAATATGAGGACAGCATTCTGTGGACATCATACAGTATTATATGGACAGCATACAGCATTCTGTGGACAGCATACAGCAAACCTGTCAATGATCATTATCGCTGCACACAAGCGGCCGACTCCAATAGGCAGTTTATCCAATAAACGGCCAATTCAATCAATACAAAAACTGCGAATATCCCACAAAGTGCATCGTTTTAGAGTCGCGCTTGTTGTCGTAAATACTACCGTAGTTATTGTAATAAAAGATACACAGAGAAGTAACAGGAGAATGGGCTTGGCGTTTTGTTGTTGAAGGTACATTTCTAGAGTTAGTTTGGTGCTGTAAATAGTAAACAGCCGACTTGGTTTCGTAATATGTATCTACAACCTGCTGATGTACATTATGTATATAAGAGAGCAGGTGGGTAACTTTGGTATCTGTGATGTATACAATATTGAGTTCGTTGGATATAAGGGTCGTTATGTAGACTAAAAATAATAGGAGAGAGAAATGAGAAAAGGAGAGAAGGGGTGGGTGGGGGCGAAAAAGCTAAGTCTATTCACAAATCAAGGCGTGTATTGAGATTATCCAGAGATTAGTATGGAGATGGGTAGACAAAGACATGACGAGAAAGAGAGAGAGAGAGAAAGAGAGAGAGAGAGAGTGAAAGAGAGAGAGAGCTTTCATTAGCTTTGAGATTTCAATTAATTCAACAGTTATGAAACCACCCATTTTACTCACACCGCCTCACACACACCAACTCACACACACACACCACCTCACACATATCACCTCACACACATCACCTCACCCATACCACCTCCCACATACCACCTCCCACATACCACCTCATACACACCATCTCACACACACCACCCCATACACACCACCCCACACACACACCACCTCACACGCAACGTCACCCACACCATCTTACACGCACACCATTGTACGTCACCAGCCCAACCGACCCCACCACTTAGCCTCCCCCTACCCACATCCCACCCCACCCCGCAGCTCACCCTACCAGCCGACCACCCCACCCCCACAGCTCACCCCACTTGGTGTCGAGATTACACCAGCACGTGCACTTCCGCCTTACAAAAAAAAAAGACCGTGTTTGATAAAACAGAAAGGTTCACGTTGGGTCCCGCTGGGTGAGAACCATAAGCCACGTCATGACAACATCAGGGGCGGGTGTGACCTTGGTGAACGCAACACATCACAACAACACGAGGGTATGGAGACCTTGGTAAACATCACAACATCACGATGGTAGGACCTTTACGAACCTAACATATCACAACATCACGATGGTAGGACCTTTACGAACCTAACATATCACAACATCACGATGGTAGGACCTTTACGAACCTAACATATCACAACATCACGATGGTAGGACCTTTACGAACCTAACAGAAAACACGAGGGCACGAAGAACATGATGAACATCACATCAAAACATCACACACTCAAGATGGTACGGGGACCTTTATGAACCTAACACATCACAACATCACGATGATATGAAGACCTTGCTGAACATCACATCAAAACATCACACCATCAATACGGGGGCCTTTATAAACCTAACACACGATGGTATGGAAACCTGAAAGAACGTAAAGTGCCCTCTTAAGATGCAAGTAACGCTGGTGCCTTATCATACATTTATGAAGCTGTTTTTATCGGCAGGTATTGCTATTAGAATTTAGTGTCGGGTATAGGACAAGGATTAGAGTCAGTTCTAGAGTTAGGGATTAGACAAGGGAAAAGCTAATAGATAACAACAAAACACGCTTTTGAAGCACATGTTGGGTGTTTGTTTTTTTTAGATAAAAAAAGTTGCAAGGTTTGAAATTTTGAAGGTTTTGTGATCCCAGTTTGTGTGAAGCTTTGAGCGTGGATATTCACATTCTTTGCAATAATATCATGTTGCGGTAAAACCATTTTTTTGAATGAGTGAAAGAAACATTTACAGGTAAGAAAACGAAATGGCTAATCAGAGACAATTACAGCACGGATGTCGGTTTTCATTTAGCGCATTCGTTTATGCGATAAATAAATGTCAAAGCGTTGCGTTAGTTTGGGTAAAAATAACTTTTCAAAATTAGCTGATATTTTTGTCTTGACGTTTTTAGGTGAAAATTAAAGTAACGTTATACAACTCTTTTTGGGTACAAAAGGAATATAAATGGCATGGTAAAATGTATGTAAGGAATTGCAATGTCCAGTCGGTTTTTGTATGAGTGGGTGATTGCTCTTCAGCAGATTTCACATGGGGATTCTGTAGAGAAAAATCTTTTAATCGTACTGGCCCAGTGTTTTAGTTTGTAGAAGGACTTATATAAATGAGTTTAATCTAGGACCAGGTTAATATAACAGGACACTGTAGCACAGGGCATTAGGACATGACAAAACGTTGTAGTAAAATCATTAAATAAGACAGCAGGATCAAGTCTTTGTAATCAAATACGTCGCAGCTTTAAGCTCTATAACAGGACACACCTGACCGTAATAGCCGCACCAAGCCCACGTAATCTACACTAAACAGCACCACGCCTGTATAACATGACGCCCAAAGCACAAAGCCCCATATCATGACCCCCCCCCCCCCAAACTCATATATTATAACAACCCACACCAACCCCCACCCCATATAACTTCCCCACACCAAGCCCCCATATCATGACCCCCCCCCCCACAAAGCCCTTATATTATAACTCATCCCACACCCAGCCCCCATATAACTTCCCCACACCCAGCCCCCATATAACTCACCCCACACCCAGCCCCCATATAACTTCCCCACACCCAGCCCCCATATAACTCATCCCACACCCAGCCCCCATATAACTTCCCCACACCCAGCCCCCATATAACTTCCCCACACCCAGCCCCCATATAACTTCCCCACACCCAGCCCCCATATAACTTCCCCACACCCAGCCCCCATATAACTTCCCCACACCCAGCCCCCATATAACTTCCCCACACCCAGCCCCCATATAACTTCCCCACACCCAGCCCCCATATAACTTCCCCACACCAAGCCCCCATATCATGACCCCCCCCCCCCCACAAAGCCCTTATATTATAACTCATCCCACACCCAGCCCCCATATAACTCACCCCACACCCAGCCCCCATATAACTTCCCCACACCCAGCCCCCATATAACTTCCCCACACCCAGCCCCCATATAACTTCCCCACACCCAGCCCCCATATAACTTCCCCACACCCAGCCCCCATATAACTCATCCCACACCCAGCCCCCATATAACTTCCCCACACCCAGCCCCCATATAACTTCCCCACACCCAGCCCCCATATAACTTCCCCACACCCAGCCCCCATATAACTTCCCCACACCCAGCCCCCATATAACTTCCCCACACCCAGCCCGCATATAACTTCCCCACACCCAGCCCCCATATAACTTCCCCACACCCAGCCCCCATATAACTTCCCCACACCCAGCCCCCATATAACTTCCCCACACCCAGCCCCCATATAACTTCCCCACACCCAGCCCCCATATAACTTCCCCACACCCAGCCCCCATATAACTTCCCCACACCCAGCCCCCATATAACTTCCCCACACCCAGCCCCCATATAACTTCCCCACACCCAGCCCCCATATAACTTCCCCACACCCAGCCCCCATATAACTTCCCCACACCCAGCCCCCATATAACTTCCCCACACCAAGCCCCCATATCATGACCCCCCCCCCACAAAGCCCTTATATTATAACTCATCCCACACCCAGCCCCCATATAACTTCCCCACACCAAGCCCCCATATCAAAACATCCCCTACACCCACCATATCATACCCCCCCCACACCAACCCCCAGTATAACCGGATATATCACTGCACAGACCCCATACAAACAGGCACTGAACATGTTCGTCCATGAATAAACAAAAATCAATCAACCGATCAATCAATGAAAACATGTGTACCGTATACTTCCAGCCATTAAAAACCGCTTATCGATTTTCGTACCGATTTGGTTAAACATCCACTGGGCTTGATTGAAAGAAGCATTCATCG